>NW_006763298.1:1208180-1211618 GCF_000218685.1 Serpula lacrymans var. lacrymans S7.9 | reverse complement strand
CGGGATCTGCAGACATAGACCGTGACAGACGCCGCTGCGCTTGATATCGTGAAGTTGACGCTGCTTTACGAATATCACCAGTGGAATGATATATATGTATATGCCGCTTCTCTGACCGGTGTCCGACATTGTGGCGTGGCACCTCAGTAGCTCCACGCAACTCCCCCATTGAACGAGAAGTATGCAATTGCTGTTTCACAGCCCGCCGACGGGGGTTACATGAGGGATTGCGATGAGGGGGATTGCGAGACATGGGACTCTGAGCGATAGTGACGTGTGTCTCGTCACGAGAAGGTGGTAGATGAGGACGATTCTCTTGACTAGCCTGCAGAGACGAATTAGATGGACGTTGGATAACTTCGCGAGAAGGTGGATAACGTGGGTGATTATCTTGACTAGGGCGCATGGATGAATTAGAGGGACGTTGAGCAACTACGTGAGATGGGTCGTAAGGGAATGGGCTAATCTGCGGGCGGAACTTTGCAGCAGGAGACAGCGTCATCAGGGAGGAGGATGAAAGCGAATTGTTGCGTGATGATATATCCAACACAGGGAATAGGGTTGACTTGCGAAGCGAAGGGGGCAACGACGATGATAAAGTGTCAGACGGGGGTGAAAATGAAAACGCTCTTGGGATAGTATCTTGTCCATCTATCACACCTCTTGACCGACGCGAGCGACAAGTGATCAAGAGAAAAACCATCCCAGCGATGAAGAGCAATCCACCAACAGACGAGCACACCGCAATGATGATGATGGCTCGATTGCCCAACCCGTTTGAGTTCGAGTCAACGCTAAGCAATTCGACATCATTAGCAGGTTGCATAAACCCTCCGCAATATGTATTGTCTAAGTGTTTTATGTTGACTATCTGGGTTGACTTGCCATAAGCACCTCTTCTGTGAGAGGGGGGGTGAAAGTGGTGATAAGACACAATGGAGGCACTCTTGAAATAAAGAAAGACTCACGAGTCGCTGATGGCCGCTGTCAGCGCGGAGGAACAGAACGAAAGACAACATTAGGACATGACTCGCAATCAGCCGAATCAGAAAAAGGACGCCCACCTAGTACCCTCTTATCCGGTAGCGAAGTATTAATATAAGAGAATAAGCCCACGCCCTGCGGTACCGTATAATTGGTAATGGCAGTGGAGCCTGCGACTACCATACTGATCGTGTATGGTGGTGAGCCTCCAGATACATACAAACCCCAGGTTTGACAAGTGCCTAGGGTATCAGTGATATTGGGTACAATCGTTGGTGGAGATAGTGGCGCTGGCGATGGGGCTAAACAAGACTGCGACTTTCCTCCTGGTCGATCGCTTGAAATTCGATACAAGGCAGTACAGCAACACTGTTCGACATACCGGCAACAGTGAATATAGTGTCCAGCACTCCTCCAGAATTACCCTCTGCGTCGAACATACTGAGCACCAATTCGGACCCTAATGAATATGAGCCTCTGAGATTTATAAGTTCCGTTGGGAAGAAGGTACCTGCTTTATGATTGACTTGCCATCTGAGCCATTGTGAATCCATGTATAACTCTGTTGTGGTGACTAGACCTCCAGATTCGAATGCTGAGAGATAATATGGCGCCTTTCCTGCTGCCGCAGCAGAAACGTTCGTGAGCGAGGAAATGTTAATATTCATTACATCACACTCTATGAGAGTGTTGAAGTCATCGTTAGTTTTTGACTGTCGTTTTACTGTGAGCTTCATGACTTGCAAGGTATAATGCTATTACACACCGTATCCGTAAATGTCCACATGAATGCTCGGTCTGCTGAAGCACAACACGAACTGCAGAAGAGCAGAGCATGGAGCAGAACGGCAGGTCGTAGGCCAAGGGTATGCATCTAGCCACAGCTGATTGGGAGAAAGAAGAAGAAGAAGACTCCAAGGACCAGCCTCGGGAGGTCCGCAGGATTGCTTAATGAAGGTAGAACCAGGTCGAGACGCCCGCGACGACAGAAAATAGTAAGATTCCAACAAGGCAGATAACTAATACTCGGAGACAGCCTCCGACGGGACTGCACAATGCACTGAGATTGCCGGTGAAGGAAGTTGTTGTGAGTGGCCAATCAAGATTATTGCACAGCACCAGCATCAGCACCGACTTGGTGCCATAATAATCTCCCTTGGCATAGCCTCCAGTCTGATGAAATGTTGATACTGGTAACATTGTTACTATGTCCCTTAGCAATCTGTATATATCTCAGTCCTGTGCGGCACGACTGAGCTGGAGTTTCATGACAAGACGAGGATAATGCACATACCACCGTACCATATACCGACTCCCCCGCGATACAAAGACCCTGAAAGTACATCCAGGATATAGCGCCTGTCAGATATCTGTAAGGGCTGTGTCGGCGTAAGTTGCAACAGATGGATGATGAACAAAAGAAGAACTTGAAGACTGGCCCTTATTTTGGACATTCTCCTACGCGCACCCTCGCGGCAAAGCCGAAACCTCTTCACGTGACCTCCATCGCGTGAATTGAGTAGCCATTTAGATGACCGGCGCGCCTTAGGATCTGTGCTTTTCCGCCCCCCAGAGGAGAATCATACCATTCTGCTGAAGCTATCTCCGTTAGTGACGCTTAAGGATTGTGCGCGTTATACTACTAGTGTAGAAAGACATTGATATCACCGGGACACATTCAACTTGTCCTAGTCAATCAGGAGTACGAGTAGAAAGTGCAAGCTCTCCATTAGTATATCGTCAAGCTTCGCCCGACACTGATCAATGCCACTTCCTTCTCGCCCTCTCCGACTTCGCGATACTTCGCCTTCGCTTTCATCACAGATTCTGAGCGACCCTGCGAGTGGTGTGCTTCCTGTACTTGTGTATAACCATCATGACATGCCTTGATTGTGGCTTGTAGGTATTTATGCAGTCACATCGGCAATTTCAGCTGATTGATACTGATGCTCGTCCGCCTTCAGATATGTCCCGCTAACAAAAAAAAAAAAACAGAGTATATTTACTATTTACACGTATAATGCATGCATGAGTCCACCAGTCGACCACGATTGACATAAACTACAAACAATCCTTCTTCATATCGTACAGCACAGCCCAGGCGGCAGGGCAGATCATGCTCGGCAGGATTACCATATTTCTCTATCAGAGCTGTGAGAGAACGATCTCGGCTGCAGTGTTTTTGACAGAGCTCGGCTCCTCCTCCACGGCAAGGAAGTCAACTCTTTCATCTTGCGCTACAATGACATATCGCTGCGGAAAGCAGGCATATCAGATTGGAATCTGCAAAGATCTTGTATTTCATCACACACCTTGGATCGTGGAGCACCGAGAAGAGGGGATGCATCAAAGATCAAACCAAGGCTTCCTGTGAATGAACCTTTATCGTCGGCAATAAATCGGACACCTACAAAGCATGAGATAAGGAAGCGGTTATGTATAACATGAGGAAAG
>NW_006763298.1:1206485-1208080 GCF_000218685.1 Serpula lacrymans var. lacrymans S7.9 | reverse complement strand
GCCTGACTTACCAGTTCCTTGTGGGGCAAGTTGTTCTTTCCAAGCCTGCATAATCGTGGGGTTGGGTTACATGGCAAGTCATGCGCAGCACGGCTCCACTTACTTCGTTACGAAAGCATCATTTATGGCCACAACATAGATGTTTTGAACGCCCTTTGCTTTGAATTTATCGTAAAGCTCGATATATTTTGGAACTTGAGAGCTGCAAGGGGGAGTAAATGCCCCAGGCACACCCACCTACAGAATGCTACATGAGCTGGCCTGAATGTCGTTTTACAGCAATCCATACAATGATGTTTTTCCCCTTGAGATCAAGTGCAAAGGAACGTTCGGGATCCTCTTCTTTGACTATCTTTGCTGGTATGGGGTCCCCTACTTCGATTTGAACAGTGCTGAGCAGCGAGGCAGCAGCTGAATGAGCAGCTTGAGCAGCTCCGGTTATAATTGAGGTCATGTCAAGATTATATGATAATTAAAACTAGAGATGGTGAAAGAGAGAGGGAGAGAGCTGCGTTTTCAATAGTACAACGAATTTGCGTAGGTGGGACATGACGTCACGTAGTTTGCAGCTGCGATGTTAGGGTTAGGGTCATATCATATACTACGAAACATATATACAACATTTTCCCAGCCTCCAGATTGTCTGCTCAGTCTGCGGTAATTATAATTCAGTAGTCTGACTACACCACGACATATGAATTGTAGAAGTTTTCCAGCCGATAGGCGGTTTCATGGTGTCGGTTTCACCGCTCACTTCAAGTTAGTTCTGCTAAATCTATTTCTGAAACTAACTGGATTCAGGATTTATGAAGCAGAATGGAAGAAATGCGAAGATAAATCCGTACCCTATTTTGCCCAACTTTTCAATCGCTGGTCGGAAAATTAATGCAGTATGTACTTTTTTCTTCCTCGCGGTTCTTACGCAGACTCTAGGTTCAGGTATGTCGACCGAGAACTTGAAAGTCCTCAGAGGTGCCCTCATACATCCTGAGTTTACGGACAAGTGGAGTATGTTCATCCTTTAACACCTCCTTCTGTCCTTTCGTACGTGGCCCTAAAATATTGTTGTTTCAGGAATGACTAGTGTCAGAAGCTAACGACTGTGCTTTACCCCACTTGTTTCAGGCTCTCTCTTCTGATTCGTGTTCCGGTCTCGAAAGCTCCACAAATGAGCTTTGAATGTAGTTTATAAAGCCCCTTTTGCAGCGGTGAACTGTCCTCATCGACACCACTCGTCGCACTAGTCCACCGCATCCTTCTTGCACACTATGTTCACTAAAGCTAGTATTTCATTCATTGTCGCGGCTACGCTGGTATCCGGCATGCCTGCTGTTATACCTACCCCCCCTATCGTTTCTGGCGGTCCTGGACCTGCTAGTATTCCAGGAAGCGCATCCATCATCCCTACCAGCTCGCTCGCACTTCCTAGCAGCATCTCTGTCAACAGCACCACCGTTTTCTCTACCTTAAGTATTACAAACAGCCTCCCTATTCCTTCCAACAGCAGCATCCCAATTTCCACCAGCACCATTCCCGCCCCTCCCATCAGCAGTATTCCTGTCTCTCTGAACAGCAGCCAGCCTGTTGTTCCTACT